>NC_140007.1:27966350-27993850 GCF_964263955.1 Coregonus lavaretus | reverse complement strand
CTCTCCTCTCCTCTCCTCTCCTCTCCTCTCCTCTCCTCTCCTCTCCTCTCCTCTCCTCTCCTGTCTTCCCCTCCCTTCCCTCCTCTCCATCTGTACTATAGCACTGCGGCTCCCCTCTTCCATGACTTCCTCTCTTCCTTTCCTTTACCCCCTGCCTCAAATTAATTAAACATTTCCAGAAATACTTTGAGCCCCCCCCCAAAAAAAAAAACATTAGCTAGAGTTGAGCTATTGACCCAGAGCCATAGCACCAGGCTCTAAGCAGCACAGAGAGAGATCCCAGCTGTCTATTGAGCAGCACCAGAGGGCAGGACTTTGGACAGCGCTCTGAACACACTGCTGTTCAATCTGAATTTGCCTTACTGACTATCAGATCCAGAATCTGCAATTCAATCCAAATGGCAGCATAGCAGAAGGGCTTTTGGGGTTTAGCATTAGAGGGCAGAGATCCACACACCTCTATGGGGCCTGCCCTCAGCTTATGGCCTGGAATAAATGTGCCTCTCATCCTTTAGTGTTATATCTACAGTTGAAGTCGGAAGTTTACATACACCTTAGCCAAATACATTTAAACTCAGTTTTTTTTAAGAATGTGAAATGTCAGAATAATAGTAGAGAGAATGATTTATTTCAGCTTTTATTTCTTTCATCACATTCCCAGTGGGTCAGACGTTTACATACACTCAATTAGTATTTGGTAGCATTGCCTTTAAATTGTTTAACTTGGGTCAAACGTTTCGGGTAGCCTTCCACAAGCTTCCCACAATAAGTTGGGTGAATTTTGGCCCATTCCTCCTGCTCGCACACGCTTTTTCAACCTGCCCACAAATGTTCTATAGGATTGAGGTCAGGGCTTTGTGATGGCCACTCCAATACCTTGCATTTGTTGTCCTTATGCCATTTTGCCACAACTTTGGAAGTATGCTTGGGGTCATTGTCCATTTGGAAGACCCATTTGCGACCAAGCTTTAACTTCCTGACTGATTGCTTCAATATATCCACATAATTTTCCTTCCTCATGATGCCATCTATTTTGTGAAGTGCACCAGTCCCTCCTGCAGCAGAGTACCCCCACAGCATGATGCTGTCACCCCGTGCTTCACGGTTGGGATGGTGTCCTCCAAACATAACGATGGTCATTATCGCCAAACAGTTCTATTTTTGTTTCATCAGACCAGAGGACATTTCTCCAAAAAGTACGATCTTTGTCCCCATGTGCAGTTGCAAACCGTAGTCTGGTTTTTTTATGGCGGTTTTGGAGCAGTGGCTTCTTCCTTGCTGAGCAGCCTTTCAGGTTATGTCGATATAGGACTCGTTTTACTGTGGATATAGATACTTTTGTACCTGTTTCCTCCAGCATCTTCACAAGGTCCTTTGCTGTTGTTCTGGGATTGATTTGCACTTTTCGCACCAAAGTACATTAATCTCTAGGAGACAGAACGCGTCTCCTTCCTGAGCGGTATGACGGCTGCGTGGTCCCATGGTGTTTATACTTGCGTACTATTGTTTGTACAGATGAACGTGGTACCTTCAGGCGTTTGGAAATTGCTCCCAAGGATGAACCAGACTTATGGAGGTCTACAATTTTGTTTCTGAGGTCTTGGCTGATTTCTTTTGATTTTCCCATGATGTCAAGCAAAGAGGCACTGAGTTTGAAGGTAGGCCTTGAAATACATCCACAGGTACACCTCCAATTGACTCAAATGATGTCAATTATCCTATCAGAAGCTTCTAAAGCCATGACATCATTTTCTGGAATTATCCAAACTGTTTAAAGGCACAGTCAACTTAGTGTATGTAAACTTCTGACCCACTGGAATTGTGATACAGTCAATTATAAGTGAAATAATCTGTCTGTAACCAATTGTTGGAAAAATTACTTGTGTCATGCACAAATTAGATGTCCTAACCGACTTGCCACAACTATCGTTTGTTAACAAGAAATCTGTGGAGTGGTTGAAAAACAAGTTTTAATTACTCCTACCTAAGTGTATGTAAACTTCCGACTTCAACTGTATATGGTACATCTTTACCTTTTATGCCCCTAGCTCTTCAGATGTGACTCTCTATGACGACATGTTCTGGAAAATCAGTGCTAATAGAATCAGCATGATTTAAAAAAGTAACAAGGGAAGTTCATCCCGTCTGTGTAGTAACGAGGGAAATACATTGTGTCCACTCAGAGTCCATTATCTATTTAAAATAGATTCACTAACGAATAATAATGAGTATATTGATTTGGCTAATTAACTAATGGGCTCCTTACACCACACAGAAAAGTCATTCAATAATGAGGTCTGCTCTGCTGATGATACTACACTATCTAATAAACAACAAGCTTTCCTTGTGATGAGCTTTGTGCTCTGAATTGCAATGTTTGCTGTAACAACAGTTAGGGCTCTGTGATAAATCCTCAAGCAGCTCGTGAAATGATTGTTCAACAAATAAAAGGACTGGTATGTCAGGCACTTCTGTTGCTGTTTTTAGATACCTCCATAACTGTTATCCAGAGCAATAGATATCAGAGTGTACAGTACAGGCATGGCTGTCTATTGTTGTTTTCACTGTAAGATATACACTGTAAGATATACAGTATCATATATTGGTCATATGACACTGTTCAGTTGACTGGTGTTTCAACCAACAGACATTAAGCAAAAAAAAGAGGTTGTTTGTCACCATGAACTTCCTGTCATTAACACCTCATAAATAGCTCCACAAAGGTCCTCATCGACCCGCCTGACTTTAATGACAAAAAATCTCACTAAGGGGGGGGGAACGATTACCTTCAAAACAACAGAGAGAGGAGAGAGAGAGAGAGAGCGCGCGCGAGAGAGAGAGAGAGCGATTGAATGAAGACAGAAAATGAAAATATGTCCTGTCCTGTCAAGATTTCAAGATGGCGTAGCAGTGCGGTCGTGTTTTTTTCTGTGTCCTTGTGTAAATAGCCAGTTTTTTTAGTTTTTTGTCTATTTTGTATATATTTCTCAATTTTACTTTTTATTCTTTAACTAAATATACTTTCCTGCAACCCGCCTCACCCAACGTGGAAAGGATTCTATTATTTCTTTATAACTTTTATCAAGAACCTTAAGCTGAAACTAGTCTAGCTGCAACCGAATGGCTACTTGCTATTAGCCACCGTTAGCGTCTTCACCATTGTCCGTGGCCGGCACTACCCACCAGCCAGCTCTAGCTCTAGCTTGGACAATTTGTCGGCCAGTCTGCACAGCGTGCTATTGACCCAGAGCATATCGGATTTTCTGCCGGAAAACTGGATCCTAGCGCCGGATCATCGCAACCAGCTAGCTGCAACCAAATGGCTGTTGTCGTTGGCTAATTACCATTGGCCCTTAGCAAGCACCAGTTAGCCTTGAACTAGCCTCGAGCCAGCCCATCTCCCAGCTATTTACCTCTCTGTCAACCGGACGGGACCTAGTGTTTACACGGAGCCCCACCGATCCAACACGACTGGTTTGCCGACGAAATCGTCTGATGTGGTTTCAACAGGCTTCCCGTTACGACGTCGACCACGAAGATCCATCTCAATCGGTGCCTCCAGTGATGCTATCTCTTTCATCGTTACCCAACGCTTAGGTTTACCTCCACTGTACTCATATCCTTCCATATCCTTGTCTGTACATAATGCCCTGAATCTATTCTATAACGCCCGGAAATCTGCCCCTTTTTTTCTCTGTACCCAACGCACTAGAAGACCAGTTCTTAAAGCCTTTAGCCGTATCCTTATTCTACTCCTCCTCTGTTCCTCTGGTGATGTAGAGGTTAACCCAGGCCCTGTAGCCCCCAGTATCACTCCTACTCCCCAGGCGTTATCATTTGTTGACTTCTGTAGCCATAAAATACTTGTTTTTTTGCACGTTAACATCCGAAGCCTCCTCCTGAAGTTTGAGTTATTCACTGCGTTAGCACACTCCGCGAACCCTGATGTTCTAGCAGTGTCTGAATCCTGGCTTAGGAAGGCCACCAAAAATTACAACCCCAACTACAACATTTTCCGTCTCGATAGAACTGCCAAGGGGGGTGGGGTTGCAATCTACTGTAGAGATAGCCTGCAGAGCTCTATCATACTATCCAGGTCTGTGCCCAAACAGTTTGAGCTTCTACTTAAAAAAATCCACCTTTCCAGAAATAAGTCTCTCACTGTTGCCGCTTGCTACAGACCCCCCTCAGCCCCGAGCTGTGCCCTGGACACCATATGTGAACTGATTGCCCCCCATCTATCCTCAGAGTTCGTACTGCTTGGTGACCTAAACTGAGATATGCTTAACACCCCGGCCAACCTACAATCTAAACTAGATGCCCTCAATCTCACACAAATTATCAACAAACCTACCAGGTACAACCCAAAATCTGTAAACATGGGCACCCTCATAGATATCATCCTGACAAATTTACCCTCTAAATACACCTCCGCTCTCTTCAACCAGGATCTCAGCGATCACTGCCTTATTGCCTGCGTCCGTAATGGGTCCGCGGTCAAACGACCACCCCTCATCACTGTCAAACGCTCCCTAAAACACTTTAGCGAGCAGGCCTTTCTAATTGACCTGGCCCGGGTATCCTGGATGGATATCGATCTCATTCCGTCAGTAGAGGATGCCTGGTTGTTCTTTAAAAGTGCTTTCCTCTCAATCTGAAATAAATATGCCCCATTCAAAAAATTCAGAACTAAGAACAGATATAGCCCCTGGTTCTCCTCAGACTTGACTGCCCTTGACCAGCACAAAAACATCCTGTGGCGTACTGCATTAGCATCGAACAGCCCCCGCGATATGCAACTTTTCAGGGAAGTCAGGAACCAATATACACAATCAGTTAGGAAAGCAAAGGCTAGCTTTTTCAAACAGAAATGTGCATCCTGTAGCACTAACTCCAAAAAGTTTTGGGACACTGTAAAGTCCATGGAGAATAAGAGCACCTCCTCCCAACTGCCCACGCACTGAGGCTAGGAAACACTGTCACCACCGATAAATCTACAATAATCGAGAATTTCAACAAGCATTTTGCTACGGCTGGCCATGCTTTCCACCTGGCTACCACTACCCCGGCCACCAGCTCTGCACCCTCCACTGCAACTTGCCCATGCCCCCCCCCGCTTCTCCTTTACACAAATTCAGACAGCTGATGTTCTGAAAGAGCTGAAAAATCTGGACCTCTACAAATCAGCAGGGCTAGACAATCTGGACCCTTTCTTTCTAAAATTAGTCGCCGAAATTGTCGCAACCCCTATTACTAGCCTGTTCAACCTCTCTTTCGTAACGTCTGAGATCCCCAGAGATTGGAAAGCTGCCGCGGTCATCCCCCTCTTCAAAGGGGTTGACACTCTAGATCCAAACTGTTACAGACCTATATCCATCCTGCCCTGCCTTTTGAACATTTTTGAAAGCCAAGTTAACAAACAGATCACCAACCATTTCGAATCCCACCGTACCTTCTCCGCTATGCAATCCGGTTTCCGAGCTGGTCATGGGTGCACCTCAGCCACGCTCAAGGTCCTAAACGATATTATAACGGCGATCGATAAAAGACAGTACTGCGCAGCCGTCTTCATCGACCTGGCCAAGGCTTTCGACTCTGTCAACCACCGCTTTCTTACTGGCAGACTAAATAGCCTTGGTTTCTCAAATGACTGCCTCGCCTGGTTCACCAACTACTTCTCAGATAGAGTTCAATGTGCCAAATCGGAGGGCCTGTTGTCTGGACCTCTGGCAGTCTCTATGGGGGTGCCACAGGGTTCAATTATCGGGCCGACTCTATTCTCTGTGTATATCAATGATGTTGTTCTTGCTGCTGGTGATGCTCGGATCCACCTCTATGCGGACGACACCCTTTTGTATACATCTGGCCCTTCATTGGACACTGTGTTAACAAACCTCCAAACGAGCTTTAACGCCATACAACACTCCTTCCATAGCCTCCAACTGCTCTTAAACACTAGTAAAACTAAATGCATGCTCTTCAACCGAACGCTGCTTGCACCCGCCCACCCGACTAGAATCACTACTCTCGGCAGGTCTGACCTAGAGTATGTGGACAAGTACAATACCTAGGTGTCTGGTTAGACTGTAAACTATCCTTCCAGACTCACATTAAGCATCTACAATCAAAAGTTAGATCTAGAATCGGCTTCCTATTTCGCAACAAAGCCTCCTTCACTCATGCTGCCAAACATGCCCTCGTAAAACTGACTATCCTACCGATCCTTGACTTCGGCGGTCATTTACAAAATAGCCTCCAACACTCTACTCAGCAAATTGGATGCAGTCTATCACAGTGCCATCCGTTTTGTCACCAAAGCCCCATATACTACCCACCATTGTGACCTGTACGCTCTTGTTGGCTGGCCCTCACTACATATTTGTCGCCAAACCCACTGGCTCCAGGTCATCTATAAATCACTGCTAGGCAAATCCCCGTCTTATCTTAGCTCACTGGTCACCATAGCAACACCCACCCGTAGTCTGCGCTCCAGCAGGTATATCTCACTGGTCATCCCCAAAGCCAACACCTCCTTTGGCAGCCATTCCTTCCAGTTCTCTGCTGCCAATGACTGGAACGAACTGCAAAAATCTCTGAAGCTGGAGACTCTTATCTCCCTCACTAACTTTAGGCGTCAGTTGTCAGAGCAGCTTACCGATCACTGCACCTGTACACAGCCCATCTGTAATTAGCCCATCCAACTACCTCATCCCCATATTGTTATTTATTTTGCTAATTTGCACCCCAGTATCTCTATTTGCACATCATCTTTTGCACATCTATCATTCCAGTGTTAATACGAAATTGTAACTATTTTGCACTATGGCCTATTTATTGCCTTACCTCCATAACTTACTACATTCCCACACACTGTATATATATTTTCTGTTGTATTTTTTACTTTATGTTTTGTTTATGTAACTCTGTGTTGTTGTTTTTATCGCACTGCTTTGCTTTATCTTGGCCAGGTCGCAGTTGTAAATGAGAACTTGTTCTCAACTGGCTTACCTGGTTAAATAAAGGTGAAATAAAAATAAAATAAAATATTAGATTTGAAAAGAATAAAAGCAGGGACATGACACATGAGGCTGTGGCATAGTCAAATCCAGTGGCGGCTCCTGAAAAAATTCTCAGGAGGGGCAATTTTTCTGATGATTTAGGTGACCTACACACATTTTAAAAAAGATATGTCCAGCAACAACATGAAGACAGGGGCAGCATATAAGTCAATACCAGAAGCATTTATTGACTGATCTGGGGAGATGGATTCCAGTTTCTGTGACAGATTATAAATAATCTCTGATGCCTTTGTTATATTAGCTTTTGGTTGAATGTACTGTCGTAGTAAATATATAATGTTATAGCTTGGTCTGACTAAAATCTTGTGCATGACCCATTTTGTGTTGGGCGTTTGTTTTCAATCAATGCTGTTCCTATCCTATAACAATGGACAAAAGAGTCCTATCTTGTCAGCCTTGTCAGCAGGTGGCCAAGGACAACACCCACGCCATAGGTCTCTCAGTTCTTCCAACTCACGAGTTCTTGCTCTGAGGACACACACACACACACACATCATCACTGATAACACACACACACACACACATCATCACTGTTAAACACACACACACACACACACACACACACACACATCATCACTGTTAAACACACACACACACACACACAAAAATCCCCTCTCTTTAGGCTGAACATTTGAAGACAGAGAACCCGACTCAGAGCCAATGCAACAGTGGAGGGGACCTCGCCCAACTCATCAGGACCAATCAGAAGATCAGAACTACTAGATTCAACCTACATCATTTATTGTATAAAATGTCAGCACACAATGTTTTCGGGGCTCTCTTCAGATAGCTCCCTAAGAGTTTGACGAACGAGTCCGTGCACGCGATTCCAGATATCTTTACCTCTGAATAAACTGCCTTTATTATACCATATCCACCCTGTCCAAAGTCTCTACTTGGTCTCAGTTCTCCAGTAAACTTGTGATTATCAACAGTACACAACGGTAACAAACAATTGGGGGAACTCACGGGGCAGATAGTAAGGTCACAGTGACACAGAAAGCAGTTCAATGTCGGGGCTCGGGGGTACAGAGTCGCTCTCTTACCAGGATCGATTTTCCCTGTGACTGTCAGATCGAGGTCCGCTCCGACCAGGGTGAAGCCGGCCGGCTCCACTTCTCTGTCCGGGACTCTGTCATCCAGCCAAGTCTCCCAGCTGTATTGGATTCCGCTGCCAGCAACGTTTTCATTATTTAGTCCGTTCGTAGCGGGTATGTACACGATCAACAAGATCAGTCCAAAACCCACCACTCGAAATCCATGGTTGGCAGAATGTTTGTAAACTAAGTGTACAAATTAAAAACATAAAATAACGCCACTAAGTGTACAAATTAAAAACATAAAATAACGCCACACTGCAGGTCTCAAAGAGACGCTGCTAGCCGCTATTTGCTTAGTTACGTTCATGGTTACGTCACGTATGACGAAAGCGCGTAAGTGCAAGCCCACAGACACCCATAGAGAATGTATTGAAAGCTTTGAAATTTGAAAAAAATAGATTTTACATGACAGGCTATGAGAGACTTCTGGGCGATTTTCAACCTGACTGAAATCGCCCAAAAACGGGCGGGGCCATTTGAAGCACGACTTTAGCCTGATTTGACATTTAGTGGCAGTCAGATCAGATTACAACACTGATAACTACTGTTGCCGTGATATAATTGATTAGAAAAAAAATCCCTTCCTTTTCCCGTTTGGCAGTGCGTCGCCCATATCGCCCTATTGAACAGGCCGTCCCTGGTCAAATCTGTTCACAATACAGCTTCAAATAACTACAAATAATTTCTAAAGGTACAAACTTGCACCCAAAAAATTCAACACATCACATCACATCATGTTGCTTACTGTAAATGGAGAGATGCTTTTGGCAGTTGGGTATTCTCATCCATATTTACTGCACATCAAATACTTATCACAAAACATGAGGCAAAATGTCTCCGTACACCTCCAACCCCAAGCCCTCTCCAGCTCTTCTCAAATCTTCAACCAACCTAGAATGAATTATTCATGTCATTTACATTACATTTTACAGACACTCTTATCCAGAGTGACTTACAGTTAGTGAGTGCATATATTATATATATTTTTCATACTGGCCCCCCGTGGGAATCGAACCCACAACCCTGGCGTTGCAAACGCCATACTCTACCAACTGCGCCAGATCCCTGCCGGCCATTCCCTCCCCTACCCTGGGCCAATTGTGCGCTGCCCCATGGGTCTCCTGGTCGCGGCCAGCTACGACAGAGACTGGATTCGAACCAGGATCTCTAGTGGCACAGCTAGCATTGCGATACAGTGCCTTAGACCACTGCGCCACTCGGGAGACTCAGTTGATGTCAGTTGAGATAAGGAATTATGTAAAAGAAGCAGCACACAAATCTCTATACATAGCTTAGGAATAGTTCAACATAAACCATAGGGAGGGAGGAGGAGATGAGAGGGGGTAAGCTAGTGGACAATGATTATAGCCTACTACTGTGTAATAAAATTAGCTATTCAGCATTGCAGTAAAATGAGCACAGCCCATGTAGTGACATCGGGCCAGTGCTTATTGCTTCTCTCCGGGTGAGAGAGTTTGAAAGGCCTCAGTGAAATGGGGGCAATTCTCATTTGAGCACTTTTTAAAGAACCGATCTGGGCCGTAGCAACTCAGAGAAAATCACTAAGGGGATTTAAAAGTTTACTTCACTAAATTCTAGAGAAAAAGTGAAATTATAAATCCCACAGATAGGTGGAGGGAAATAATCAATTTCCCAGGAAGGTTTGTATTGCCCTGATTTGAGAAAGAACCTGGAAAAATAACAACACTGATTGTGACTGACACAGCAGGTCAGTGGGGTCACGGCATAAAAGTAGTTCAACAACTGTAGCAGTTAGCCTAATCGTAAAGGGCCATTGTTGCAAGGAAGCGACAGTGCTCTATGGGTTTAACCACCATGTCTCTGGGTGAAAATAGATACTTAGGTAACTAAAGACGTGGGAGGTGGAACAACAGACAAAAGAAGTGTGATTGCATTGAATTATAACTGATCAGTAAGTGGGAGGGTGATGCAATCTGTTGGTTATGCATGAGACCTCAAAACCCAAATAAATTATCTATAAACAATAGGGAGCCTTATCACAAACAAATATCAATCATTTGTTTCCATCCAGTCTGTATTTTATGTAGCTTTCTTTGTGTGAAAATGACACATCATACAATAGTTTCAGTAAACTACAGAATACATAAGGTACTTCTATAAGCAGGACATTTTTATGTAGCCTATAGTATATAAGCACTCTGATAGTAATATATAGGAACTGACTGGATATTATTTATTTTAATAACACTCAACACCACAGGTAACTGCCAAAATAATGGAAACCCTTGAGTAAATGAGGGCTACAAAGTATATTGAAAGCAGATGCTTCCACATAGGTGTTGTTCCTGAGTTAATTAAGCAATTAACATCCCATCATGCTTAGGGCCATGTATAAAAATGCTGGGCAGGCCAATTATTTTGGCTACCATGGCTATGCCCCTGTAGGATGATAATGCCCCCATCCACAGGGCACCAGGGGTCACAGAATTGTTTGATGAGCATGAAAACGATGTAAACCATTTGCCATGGCCGTCTCAGTCATCAGATCTTAACCCAATTGAACACTTATGGGAGATTCTGGAGCGGCGCCTGAGACAGCATTTTCCACCACCATCTACAAAACACCAAATGATGGAATTTCTCATGGAAGAATGGCATCCCTCCAACAGAGAATCTATGCCAAGGTGTATTGAAGCTGTTCTGGCTCGTGGTGTCCCAAACGCCCTATTAATACACTTAATGTTGGGGTTTCCTTTATTGTGGCAGGTACCTACCTGTATATGACATACAGTAATCAGGTGAACACTTTGACCAAGGGTGGCATGTTAACTAGAGCATGGCAGGTGCTGAAGTGTCGTAGTGCATACATCAAATCTTAAAGAGGTGTGAGTGCTGCTGAGCCAGAGAATGCTAGCTTCCATCTCCTCCACACCCAGTCAGTGACACACTGACAGAGAAAGTGCTAGTGGTAGGAACTGTGGGTAATTGAATGACAGTACAGCTGGCTGGGGAAGGAGCAGCGTAGAGGCAGCTGGGAAACGTGGTACTGCTCTCTTTGTCTGGAAGAGACTGTCGTTCATGCCTTCATGTGTCCTCTCTTGACAGTCATCAACTGCTACTGCTGGTACTACCAACATTGAAACAGCTGTTACAGTAATAAGTATGACGATGGTAATAATGGTAATAATATTACAACTCATATATTTTTGTAATTGTCATACAGCATGACTACCACTTTCTAGTGAGTGTTCCAGAACCCTGGTGGCAGCCCTGTGTGTAGCATGGCCAGAGGTCACTCAGTCAAACAGCTCAGGCTGACCGCTAGTGAAAGAAAGCAGATGGGTTTGAATGGAGATCTGGCCTGACACACCGGCCCTGATGTTTGGCGGGCACTGAGTGGCTGGGTGGCTGAGCGGCTGGGCTGTGTGGACACTGTGTGGACAGGATTAGAGGTGTGACGATTATGGAAATTTGCGTAACGATTAATTGTCATGCAAATGGACACGGTTATTGTCATGATTGTCATTTTTGTTTAAAAATGTTTTGAGCTTGTAATGCTTCATAATGCATCTTTGAAAATTAGCTACGTCATACCTAATGAATCCAACACAGCTTTGGTGACACCCCTGTCTCAGAAACGAATGGTCTTGACCACTTGGAACTGTGATTCTCCTACCGACTGTGCCGTTCTGCTCATAAAATTAATACCAACTTTACGCACTTCATGTAAAAATGAAAAACTGCTATTGGGTAAACTATACCTACTTGAATATATAAAGTTGAATACTCCCTTTTCTAAAGTGAATGCATTAAGACGATTATTAAGATATAGTTCACGGTTATTGTCCATAATTGTCGGTTACACAATTATACAATAATTGTGCCAGCCCTAGACAGGGTCAGGCCTGGCACGTCAGAGCCAGAGCTGGGATTCATCAATTAGGCTCCTGTTATAATTATAGGGCCAAGGGCAGTGGTGCCAGTCAGATCCCTCTGTTATGACATGTGTGCTGTGGCAGAGGCCACACTGAACACTGCTGACAGACAGACAGCTTCAATCTGATCCAGCGTGCACGGAGAGGGAGAGGGAGAGGGAGAGGGAGAGGGAGAGGGAGAGGGAGAGGGAGAGGGAGAGGGAGAGGGAGAAATATTGTAGTAAATATGCTGTGATAAACCCATGCTCCTTAGACATTTCAGCCCAGCATGCTTTAGACTATTTATTTTGTCTGACAAACTAAGCCATCCTCAGTTTGTCATCCATAATTCAGATGTGCTTTCTCTTTACGTTATGTTTGTTTCCGTAAATGATGGCAGTCTGGAAGATTGACCTGAGAGAAAAGCTGAATTAGAGTCGTGAGAGCCACAACACAGGGCACAGCACACATCACTGAGGTATATTTGGCCTAAAAGTGCCTTTCCATGGGCTTTGCGTCATCATTGTTAGATTTTCTCCCAAAAGGGTTTGCTTTGAGTTTCCCAAACTACCTTAAGGGGTAAAACAGGTCAGTCCACAGGACCAGAACTATGATCCCAAAAGGGCCACAATGTTCTCTCATCATGTCAGCATCCAGAAATACATCAGGCTTGATGTGGACCATATAAGGGCTGGTGGGTTAGTCTCCCGCATTTTTGTAGGACTCATCATCAACTGTAGTAAAGATGAACTGCCTTCCTGAATAGTAAATAAACACCCCACCTGCTGGTATAATGGATGCACAGTAACTCAGGACCATCAGTGTGATCATGGTGAATTAACGCTACAGAAACCAGCCTCAATATGTCTTCATCTACTGGTCTGATAGATAGATAGATAGATAGATAGATAGATACGCTAGACATGGAGGGAGCTGTGTTTCTGGGTAATTAGAGTTTTGAAGTTGAGTCTGAGGCTGATGTGTGTCCTGTAGTGTGAGGTTAATGCTCACAGGAGCGGAAGTCCTCCCTCCACTGTCTGTCTGGCTGGCTCCTCTCTATACACCCTCAGAAAGAAATGTGCTATCTAGAACCTAAAAGGGTTATTCGGCTGTCTCCATAGGATAACCCTTCGAAGAACCCTTTTTGGTTCCAGGTAGAACTTTTTTGGTTCCAGGTAGAACCATTTCCACCGAGGGTTCTACCTGGAACCCAAAATTGGGACAGCTGAAGAACCCTTTTGGAACCCTTTTTTCTAAGAGTGTAGTCCTGCTGCTTGGCCTGCCCCGTCCATCCCTTTAATGCTCAGCCTGTTCCTCATAAGCACCGAGTCAAATGTCACTTGCCTACAGATTTCTATCAATGCCACACTGTCTTAAAACAACCCTCTCTCCCAAGGGAAACACTAGCACTTCCAGATATTGAACAATAGCAGCTTAGGTATCTCTCCTACATAGGTTCAAATTACAGCAGCAATGTCTTGGTTGTGTGGTTCCTTCAAATTACCATAATCATATTAATTGATAACCTGCACTAATTCAACATCACCTTGATGTTACAGAATCGTTGACTACAATCCTGATTCACTATATACAAAAGTATGTGGACACCCCTTCAAATTAGTGGATTTGACTATTTCAGCCACACCCATTGCTGAAAGATGTATAAAATCGAGCACACAGCCATGCAATCGCCATAGACATACATTGGCAGCAGAATGGACTTACTGAAGAGCTCAGTGACTTTCAACGTGGCACCGTCATAGGATGCCACCTTTCCAACAAGTCAGCTCTGCTGTAAGTGTAAGTGCTGTTATTGTGAAGTGGAAATGTCTAAGAGCAACAATGGCTCAGCCGCAAAGTGGTAGGCCACACAAGCTCACAGAACGGGACCGCTGAGTGCTGAAGCACATAGCGCGTAAAAATCGTCTGTCCTCGGTTGCAACACTCACTACCGAGTTCCAAACTGCCTCTGCAAGCAGGGTCAGCACGAGAACTGTTCGTCGGGAGCTTCATGAAATGGGTTTCCATGGCCAAGCAGCCACACACAAGCCTAAGATCACCATGTGCAATGCCAAGCGTCAGCTGGAGTGGTGTAAAGCTCGCCACCATTGGACTCTGGAGCAGTGGAAACGCATTCTCTGGAGTGATGAATCACGCTTCACTATCTGGCAGTCCGACGGACGAATCTGGGTTTGGCGGATGCCAGGAGAACACTACCTGCCCGAATGCATAGTGCCAACTGTAAAGTTTGGTGGAGGAGGGATCATGGTCTGGGGCTGTTTTTCATGGTTCGGGCTAGGCCCCTTAGTTCCAGTGAAGGGAAATCTTAACACTACAGCATACAATTACATTCTAGATGATTCTGTGCTTCCAAGTTGAGGGTACGTGACCCTATGAATTACACACAGCCAGTCACAATCACACTGCAACATGGGGGTCCAGGGATGAGAGGAGATGAGGTGAGGAGGAAATTAACATGTTATGGTAATCACGTACAATGAGGAGTGTGGAGATTGCAGCAGCGGTTTCATCATTTGGGGGTAAATGTTTTTGTCAACGTTTGCCACACCTCTGCGTGTTCATTTGCATGCTACTGATGCTACTGAGGGAGACGTGCTAGAACGATCTACTGTACGTGGTAGAAATAAAGAGGGCTGCTGCACACAAATACACACACACACACACACACACACTCACACACACACACACACACACACACACACACACATGCACAAACACAAACACTGCTACAAACACATAAACACACATACACACAAACACTGCTACACACACACACAAACACTGCTAGTCACTCACACACTCTATCTCTCTCTTTCTCTCGCTCTCCTTCTCTCTCTCCCTTTTCCTCTCTCCCTTTATTTCTAAGTCAAACGCAAAATCTAAAAATGTGCTGACTGAGAAAGGGATGACACAGTAAGAATAGCTGCTCTGAATATCTAAATTAAAAGTAGTCTTGTGTATTGTCTGAATAATTCATGAAGAGGGTAAACTGTAGCTACGCTACTGGAACACAGGCGCAGCTCTCTGAATTGTGTTCGACAGACAGCTTAATTTGACTTGCTAAGGTGTTCACTGATAATTACTGAATTACAGGCCACTCATGAACACATCTTAGATGTACACTTGGATAAAACGTGGTGTTGTGAGACATGATAGGCTAATGTAAGCTTTGCCAAAACTATCACATAATTAGACACGAGATTAACGCTTCTGTGTTCTAAAACAAATAGAAAATGCCAGAAACGAAAGACCAAGGCCTCAAAATGCAAACAAACGATGACAGGTTACATGATTTTAGACAGCTTATCCACAAATGGCATAAGTCATATTCTGTCAATAAACTCCTGGTCACTGAAATCATTTTGTATGTTCTAATACGTTCTGGAGAACATTCTCAAAGATTGTAAATGTTACATGTTACAGTCGCACTGTCAGAAATGACAAACGTAAATCTATCAAGAGCCTACTGACATTCGGTACATTTGCATAAGTAGTGAGCGACAGGTCGATGGCAGCCCTCAGAAGAGAGACAGATAAAGAGAGAGGGGGAGAGAGAGATAAACTCATGACACAATGAGGCATGAACATCACCTTTCAGAGGTAAATGTGCAAGACTAAAGAGTGATTTGTGCCTCTGTTTGAATGTGGGGGCCATCGTTTTATCAGTCCTACTGCTGAGCCTTTGAATCTCATCCACTTCATGAGAGGCACGTCTTCGCCTAGATAATGAATTATGGATCCCAGCCTGCCTCTGTGATATTCAATATTAGATGAACTGCACATCCCTATTTGGTGACAGCGCCTCTGCTGCCATGAGAGACAATCTTCTTCCTCGTCTCAACAGCAGCCCTGAACCCAGCGATACAGTGGAAAACCTCATTACCATCCATATTCATGATGCGTTTAGAGCATGTGGGGTTGTGCATGTTTGTACTTAATGTGCTGCTTACCATGCATTAATGAGTCAGCCACTGTGCAGTGTGTGTGTCCGCATACTGCCCATGTGTCTTGTGTGTGTGTGTGTGCTAGCTTGCACATTAATATAATTAATTGTTGCTTTGGCTGCCTCTTTGGAGCTGGACGGTTCATTCTGCTTGGTATTTAGAAACAGGGAGAGAAGGATAGAAGTCACTTCACTGCATTATGCCCCATGCTGTCGTTCCTTCTGCCTGAATACACTTGAGTGGCGAGACTGATCTTTCCCTTGGTCTACCCGTGTTGAAAAAGACTGAGACAGTATACACACACACACAAATACAGGCTACACACAAAGAAGCGTAGTATGCTTAAACAGCATGGACCAACAGACCATCTCAAAGTTCAGTGGTGCATTACATTAGACAAGTACAGGCAAATGTATAGTGACGCTCGAATCTATGTAAACCAACGTCAGTCTGGGAAAAATCTCTACTGCATATTCATCTCAACTCATATGATCATATTAATTTTGTAGTTGGAAATACCAATGGTACCTTCCATAAGCAGCTTTATTGTCTTGCTGAACTGTAAAATGTTACTCTGAAAATAAAATAATTGCACAGTCTTCAACATGCGACCCCAAAAAATATTCATATGAGAGGGATTAAAGCTACACAAAATAAGCTGCATTATTTGCTTAGTAAGACAGGAACTTTTAAAACTCCAGTTGTATACATCAGAGAAACTAGAGAGAAATAGGCTCTGGCTGTGAGGAGGATGTGCAGTCATCTAGAAGTGGATTATTGCACTGCTTTGAACTGCATAATAATTCAAGACTGAAGACATCCTGTTGTTAATCATGATTATGTGCATCCAGTTGTTTGCTTATTAAGTTAATAGCATAAGAATAACATAATAAAGACAAAGGTTCCCTCCAGTTGTTTCAGGAAGTATGTCATGGCAAAGTTTGTCCAGGCGTGATGTCCCAGGACTGAATGACAAGTGTTGGTTGATAGTGTTGTTCTGATATTACAGTCTCCGTCGGAAATTCATTGCTAGTGGATTTTAAAGAAAAACTGCGTGGAAAGAAACTGAGGGCCTGAAAGAGAACATGTTCTGAACGCTGCATGTGCTTCATGCTCTTGACAAAACAATGTTTACTGCTCTGTAAAACAAAATACACTCACCTGCCTATTACTGTGATTGATACAGTCTTAACTTCTGCGTGGGAAGAATGCTATGTTTGACTTATTCCAGAAACTCAGTTTACCTTTTTTGATCAAGTGGAGGTGGAGCTGTGTTTTCACATTTTCAGCAATGATGTTATTAGCAAGTCCTCTCCTTTCCCCCCTTTTCTCTGTCTATCACAGTTCCAAACAGAACTGGTGAGTCATCTACTAAATCTCACTGAATGTGACTGACTTATTTACTATTACATCACTTCCTCTCGATCCTCTCCTGTTCCTGACTCTGTTGTTAAAATAGATCAGGAAGGGCAAAGAGAGAGAGGAAGTGAACTGTGGCCCATTATGCTACAGGATAGTCATATGTCCTACAGTCAGGACACATTCTAAACCCCTGAACAGTGAAAACACATGAATCATACACTCACTGTTAGATACTGTAAGTTAAAAAAGTAACTGGAAGCCTGAGCCAGTTAGAGTGAAACTTCATTGTCAGGAGGAAGTAGGCCTACAAAATGACCATGTTCCACTTCAAAATATTTCCATATCAATATTGAATGATATTTGTGGAAGGTAGTGGGGCAGTGGGGCGGGCTGAGACTCCCAGAAGGGCCTCTTAAAAAGCTTCAGTGGTACTGAAGACTGCAGACTGCATCTGTCAAGCACAGTTTAAAGGAGTGTTCTGGTTAACACACTTTGGAAGAGAATATGAGGCCAGACCGAATGCTGTCAGAGAAAGCTTTGAACTGCTACTTGGATTTAGGAGTTCAGGAATCAGGGTATGTACTGCTCAATGCCAAATGAAACTTTTCAACAAGCAGCTGTAACTACAGTGCCTTCAGAAAGTATTCATACCCCTTGACTTATTCCAAATGTTGTTGTGTTACAGCCTGAATTCAAAATGGATGAAATATATATTTTTTCTCACCCATCTACACACAATACCCCATAATGACAAAGTTAAAACATGTTTTTAGACATTTTTGCAAATTTATTGAAAATGAAATACATACATATATAATTTACATAAGTATTCACACCCCTGAGTCAATACTTTGTAGAAACACCTTTGGCAGCGATTATAGCTGTGAGTCTTTCTGGGTAAGTAAGCAAATTATGCAGCTTATTTTGTGTAGCTTTAATCCCCCTCATATGAATATGTTTTTGTCGCATGTTGAAAGCTGTACAATGATCATATTTTCAGAGTAACATTTTACAGTTCAGCAAGACAATTAAGCTCTGTCAAATTGGTTGTTGATCATTGCTAGATAGCCATTTTCAGGTCTTGCCATACATTTTCAAGTAGATTTAAGTCAAAACTGTAACTCGGACACTCAGGCACATTCACTGTCTTCTTGGTAAGCAACCCCAGTGTAGATTTGGCCTTGTGTTTTAAGTTATTGTCCCGCTGAAAGGTGAATTAATCTCCCAGTGTCTGGTGGACAGCAGACTGAACAAGGTTTTCCTCTAAGATTTTACCTGTGCTTCCATTTATTTTTTATCCTGAAAAACTCCCCAGTCCATAATGATTGCAAGCACACCCATAACATGATGCAGCCACCACTATGCTTGAAAATATGGAGAGTGGTACTCAGTAATGTGTTGTATTGGATTTGCCCCAAACATAACACTTTGTATTCAGGACAAAAAGTGAATTGCTGTGCCACATTCTTTGCAGTATTTCTTTAGTGCCTTGTTGCAAACAGGGTGCATGTTTTGGAATATTTGTACTTTGTACAGGCTTCCTTCTTTTCACTCTGTCAATTAGGTTATTATTGTGGAGTAACCACAATGTTGTTGATCCATCCTCAGCTTTCTCCTATCACAGCCATTAAACTCTGTAACTGTTTTAAAGTGACCATTGGCCTCATGGTGAAATCCCTGAGCGGCTTCCTTCCTCTCCGGCAACTTCGTTAGGAAGGACGACTGTATCTTTGTAGTGACTGGGTTTATTGATATTCCATCCAAAGTGTAATTAATAACACCATGCTCAAAGGGATATTGAATATCTGCTTTATTTTTTACCCATCTACCAATAGGTGCCCTTCTTTGCGAGGCATTGGAAAACCTCCCTGGTCTTTGTGGTTGAATCTGTGTTTGAAATTCACTGCTCGACCGAGGGACCTTACTGATAATTGTATTTGTGGGGTACAGAGATGAGGTAGTCATTCAAAAATCATGTTGAACACTAGTATTTCACACAGAGTGAGTCCATGCAACTTATTATGTGACTTGTTAAGCACATTTTTACTCCTTAACTTATTTAGGCTTGCCATAACAAAGGGTTTGAATACTTTTTGACTCAAGACATTTCAGCATTTCATCTTTAATCAAGTTACTAAAATTTCAAAAAAGATTATTCCACTTTGACATTATGGGCTATTTAATCAATTTCTAAATTCAGGCTGTAACACAACAACATGTGGAAAAAGTCAAGGGACGTGAATATTAGGCATATTAGTTTTAAACGTGATAGGAGGTCCAGATAAAGCACATGCAGTATGTTCACCTTCTGAACATTTTTCATGAGGCTGAAGAGACCATCATTGAGACTTTTACAGTATATCCAAGGATTTCATATCACTATGTGATACTGCATAGGATCACAGTATAGATCCGATCCACCAAGTGACAAAGCGTTGTCCTTGCATGGTCAGGCATACAGTTCTTTGCGCAATGATGCGGCAGCAAGGCCTGCTCGTTATCTTGTGTCATGTGGCAGCAGCATCTCTGAATCATTTGACCCTCGGAGCTGAACCAAGATGAGGGAGAAACACACAGCCAGGCACCACTAAACGCAGGACGACAGGGAGAGGAAGGGAGAGACGAAAATGTCTTTGTCCCTTGTGGATTACGCAAGACATTTCACTGGTGTCAATCAGACAGTAATAGGCATTGGGGTGGAAACCTTCCCAATATAATAACCTTAGAAATTGATTTGAATTCTCTCTGTGTGTGTGTGTGTGTGTGTGTGTGTGTGTGTGTGTGTGTTAGTGCGTGTGTGTGTGCAATTCAGTCAGTCTACATTTGAATTCAACTGCGTTACTAACTCAGTCAGCATGGCAGAAGCACTGTCATGTCTTCTCTCTTTTGGCTGACAGCTCTAGTGAAATGTTCTCAAATTGTACGTTTTTCCAAAAGTATGACTCAGCCACAGTCTTGATGCATCAAGATAGGGAGAAAATCTCAGCATGTACTCTTGGCTTGGACTACAGAAGCAACTACGCAGCATGAATCCACACACAATTTGGCTACAACTCCTGAAGCTAATGCTGGGTGATCAAACTAAATGATACAAATCAATGCTACATTGTTTTATTCATGCAACAGTTCAATAACTTTATGTATTTTCCTCTCCTTGATGTAGTAGTTGGCCTGCGGCAGGCCTGCGGCAGGGCTGAGGCAGGGCTGTCAGAGTCTGTGGTGTGGCATAATCTGAGAGTCTCTGTATGTCAGACTCAGCAGCCAGAGAAACAGGAGAACATGACAGCAGACTCCAGATAGCTTAGGAACATCAAGGCTCTTCACACATCTAATGCAGCTTGGACACTAATGTATGGTATGAACTTAGAATAAAACATGTTAGAGCAGACAGCAGAGTTAGGAAATACTGCTGCTAAATGTCTGACATGAATTATAGAGAGTCTATAGACACTCCATTACGATAAGCTAAAATAATATACTACACAATGAATCAGAAAATACCATTACTACAAAGAATATAAACTAGAGTTACATTAAACATCTTGGGTGTTCAGAGTTTAGAAATACAGCCATCCCTAAAATGACATTTTAATGATGCAGTGCAAGACTATCAAGATCCTTTCACACAGGTCTACAATACATTTTTATTCTCCATAATTTTCGTACATCCAGAAATGGAAGAAATTCGATTACAAATGGACACTTTGTTCCAGGCCTATATTACCCTGCGGGCAAAACTGGTTGAAATACGTCATCACAACCATCACATCATTGATTTGCCTGGAGGTATCCTGTCTTTTAGAAGAACACTATAATGCAGCATTCTTCCCTTATTAAAACCTCTAATCAATCAATCAATAAATAAATTAATAAATTAATCAATTCATCAATCAATTAATCAACAGTATAATTAGGAGAGTAAAAGAAGCAAGTCCTGACCCCTGCAAGCCCTCCAGGCCTTAGGATGCAGAATTTAGTTAGTGGAATTCCTAATGCAGTAACTTTCCTGTGCCGCAAAGAAAACAGAGATAAATCTAGTGAGTTTATTGGTGATTGAACTGAACAGGATCCCAATGCTCCCAAGGAACTGAGCACAATTGATTGCCTCCCGTGTTGTCAAGGAAACCAAGAAGCCCTCTGAGGTAAGGAGGGTGTTTAAACCTCATGCCAACCTCAGTCGGCGTGTGTTAGTGTGTGCGTGCGTGAGAGAGAATTAAAGAAAGGTTAACCACAATAACAACCATTCTATTTTCTATTTTAACTGCATGAAACATGAAAGCTTTTTTTGTCTATCATCTGGGTGGGCTCTATAGTGCCACACTACAGCAGGATTTCCAGTGCTGTGGAGTCAATATCATATATCAATAATATGGAGGCAATATAATTGATTTAAATCAGTTTAACGAAGCTTGTCCAGGACATAATGGATGTCATGGTTTGAAAGATGACTCTATCAGGCAATATGGCTTTGCTTTTACACTAGTTCAGCTCGATACCAATCTCTATTATTTTTTGCCACTAGTTAGTATCTGTAATTGTAATGAAGACAGATGCATCACTGAGTCTGAACAAAATGTCTTCCACAAGGGTTTCTAAGAAATACCACTCAGGGGACTCGAGATCCAAATCTCTTGGAATCTGATTGGATTCAAGACTTGGATCTTCCCTATTGATTTAAAGTTAGATCAAGCCCTAAGTAATCCTAGAGCCCAAGGCGAAACTCCTACATGGTTGGACCTCAGAGCCAGTGTAAGGATAGCACCCCATGTCCTTTACAACCCCAGGCAGTCAACATCATCAGACCAATAGACAGAGCGGGATAGGGGAGAATGTATCACTTGTATGTGCAATCCTCTTAAACTGCTACATTTTTTACTGCTGTTTTCTGAAACATTGGTCAATATTGTTGGCAATAAAAAGGGGGTATGTCATTCGACCGTAGAACACATTACACAATAAATCTTATTCATGGTTTTCAAAGAGGTTTGATAAATAAACTGATATGGGTGCACAACTCAATTCCCTTACTTTATTGTATGTAGGAGGAAATGTTGCTTTTGTGTATTAAAGAACAGTATGCCCTGGGCTGAGTCCTAAATGGCACCCTATTCCCTACACTACTTTTGACCAGGGCCCACTATATACGGAATAGGGTGCCATTTGGGACACAGCCCAGGAGTATGAGCTGCCGCTGTGCTCTCCTCATTACTCTGGTCAGGCTGCTGCCTGCCAGCACTCCATCACACACAGCCATCAAACCAATGTCATCTCAACCTGCACCATGACACACATCTCAACAAGGACACACATCACATCCCACACCTCCTGGCTGACACAGCTTGTCACATGGCATCTCAACCTGAGAGAGAGAGCTATAGAGGAACATCTATCATTACAATGACACACCCATTAATCTATAGGAAAAATTGTAATCCTTTAAATTGACGCATACTGGTACTCTCTCTCTCTCTCTCTCTCCCAGACAATGGTCCTCTCTCTCTCTCCCAGACAATATTGTAAATAACACGACAGTGTATTTATACATGTACTGTATCTCAGCCCTCTCCAGGAAGTTGATGCTCAGCCTATCTCAGGGTGTTCTTTACATGCCCAGTTCCAATGTTACACAGAGAGACAGGAAGGGAACAGACTAGACACAGTAGACCCTGGAGGAGTTGTGATAGTACCCCAGATGTGAACAATTAAACCCTGCAACAACAAAATGGTACAATTAGTATAATGATCAGTTCTCTTTGCTTGAATTTGCATCTTTTGTAAATTGAGCCTAATCAGCCTACATTTAAAAAAAGTTGGCTGCAATAAGTAATGGTAATTTAAGTCAGACAATTGAATGACATCTGCAGCAAATTCAATAACCAACACAGGGGACAAGCTGCTAACATAATCTCCATTGATACATGTCAATGAGAGTGAATAAAGCTGAAAATGAAGCATTTTTTATTTATAACTGAAGCGCTTTCATACAATGAACCCATAGTTTAAGAGCATTACTCCAACATGTGTTGAATAACTAAAGAGGGCTTTTGATGGTTGGTTGATTAGCTCTCATTATTGCCTGAATGGCTCAAATTTAATTTGACAGCTGTCTCATCAGTAAACGTGGAAGGTATAAGGTCTTGGCTATACAGCAGGGATCATCAACTAGATTCAGCCGCGGGACGATTTGTTCTTGAGCGGATGGTCAGGGGGCCGGAATATAATTACAAATATTTTGTAGACTGCAAATTGACCTCAAGAAGCTCAAACAATAGTGCTGAGCGGTTAACATTATTTTTTTTTAAACAACTAATTGTCCGACGTCAGTTCAATTATTTGAATACTTTTTCTTCTTTTTTTTGTGCAGTTTCTGTAGAGATAAATCAGATCAAGCCTGTGCAATGTAGTAGGGAGTTGTAGTTTCCAACAGGCTAATATTCTACATAGTTTAGTGCAAAAAAATGTGGTAATGAACTACAATGACCATAATCAATTGCACGTCCGCTTAAACTTGTCCATCTTTGCGGAGCAATACATGGAGACTGACTGAAGAGAGAACGTGCGATTGAGAGGGATAGAAAGCACTTGCTTGGTGAGCCTGAAAATACATGATCTTGATAGTTGGTATTCAGCAGGCATAAAAGTATGCCTTATTTACTTTGAAGAACTACTAAAATAGTGATTTTTTCAGACAGCATAGGGCAGCAGCTCTTAAGAGATGAGTCATCAACTAAAACAAATATTTTATTAAAGTAAAGTTCTGTAAATAAATGATGGTTAATAAGTGATAAGCAGTAATGGGCAGTCACTACCATCATGGGACTTTTAATAAATGTTTTACTCTGTGTTGTTACAGCATTCAACCCACATAATGCATAGTGCATTTCATGTAAAAATAAATAAAACCTTTTTCAAACCGATATCAAACCGACCTCAAAAAGCACTAATCGCTCAGCACTACCAAACAGATATAATATTTGACAAAAATATTTCAAACCTTGCTTACATTTGTATATGATCACGTCTCTATTATGCGTGAGAATATTTGAAAACAGATTTCCCAAATTAAAATCACTTTGAGCTGATTTCCTGGTGTTTTTACAGTCTTTTCTGTCCAACAATGAAAATTCCCACACAAAAAAATATCTCAATATATATATATATATATATATATATATATATATATATATATATATATATTGCTCAGAAAACTTGGGGGCCAAATAAAACCAGTTGGGGTACCCTGTACAGTACAGTATTATGCAGAGACCAGAATAACGCCAACGCTTTACTTTACATGACACCTGGCGTTAATAAACTGCCTGTTTCATGTACTTAACAGTTAACAGCAAAGGTTTCTTGTCTAGCAAGGTGACTCAGTTTCTACTGTGGTCAAAGAGTATCATTAAGTATCACTTTCTCCTCCGTGACTGTCCTCCAGTGTCGATGACATTGGCATTGACCAGCTAGATGTCCTTGTCATCTGTGATCCCTCCACCTCTCTGATGTCCTGTGGGAATATAATTACCATATGTTATGGGAACAGAGAAAGCTCACTATTAGCATACTAAACATTAAGCACATAAATAATGTAGAGATTACACTTCATCTTTCAAGGCTACATCAGTCATAGGGAGAGATCAGCACTTTTTGGTGCCAGTGTGCCCTTGCCCTGTGAAGGCTTTGATCATGGAACAGGGTATGTAAATTCTGACCACATGTTGAGTGCCGTGCTCGATCAGTGGAACAAAGCGGCCAGGCACAATCAATAGCGGTGTCCAAGTCCCATGGATCAAACCCCAGGAAAAGAGTTAGAGTACAGTACAGTTCATTGATCTCCTCTCACCTTTTGTCACCTCCCTTTTTTGAGGCTTGAAACTTTGTACAACAATGTGATATAATAACTGAGTAGCAGAAGGACAAGAGGACTCTCAAGGCGGAGAGAGAGGTTCAAATCAGTACAGAACAAGAGCAGCATAAACTTGGCCTGAAATAACTTAGCGAGTGGCCTAGCGAGAGAGACTGTACAGGCCTGATTCTCTATCCTCCATCATTTTACACATACATTTTTGTCCTTTAGCAGACTTACAGAGCGACTTACAGGAGCAATTAGGGTTAATTGCTTTTCTCAAGGGCACATCGACAGATTTGTCACCTAGTAGGGTCGGAGATTCGAACCAGCAACTTTTTGGTTAATGGCCCAACGCTCTTAACCGCTAGGCTACCGCTAGGCTACCGCTAGGCTACCGCTAGGCTACCTGCCACCCATCATCATCATGATGACTCCCACAGAGCCTTCCTCTGTGGTCTGGCATACTATGCAGTCTGCCCTCCTCCTCCTCCTCCTCCTCCTCCTCCTCCTGCTCCTGCTCCATCCCTTTCCAATCCACTGTGTCCTCCTCCTTCATCCTATTCCCCTCCACTGTGGAGCTCCAGCTGGTAACAGATGAGCCTGTCCTGACCTGTCTGCCTCCCAGGACCTGAGCACCTGACCCTGGCCCCATCGCTGCCAAGCCTGGCCCCTGGAGAGGAGACTCTGTCCACACCAACTAACTGAACCATACATTCTCATCTCTCCCTGGGTAACATACATCAGCAGTGAGGGGAACAAGGAAGGATTCAGCAGAAATAAGGACATGTTGGTCTTAACTTTGATCAAAGTTAAATGTGATCAAAGGATGAATGTAGACAGGAAGAGAGGGGGGAGTGAGAGAGAGAGAACGCAGACTGTGGTAATGATAATAGAGGGCATTAGAGAAAGAGAGGGTGAGAGAGAACACAGACTGTGGTAATGGTAATTGAGGGTATTAGAGAAAGAGAGGGTGAGAGAGAGAACACAGACTATGGTAATGGTAATAGAGGGCATTAGAGAAAGAGAGGGTGAGAGAGAGAGAGAACACAGACTATGGTAATGGTAATAGAGGGCATTAGAGAAAGAGAGGGTGAGAGAGAGAGAGAACACAGACTATGGTAATGGTAATAGAGGGCATTAGAGAAAGAGAGGGTGAGAGAGAGAACACAGACTATGGTAATGGTAATAGAGGGCATTAGAGAAAGAGAGGGTGAGAGAGAGAGAGAACACAGACTATGGTAATGGTAATAGAGGGCATTAGAGAAAGAGAGGGTGAGAGAGAGAGAGAGAGAGAGAGAGAGAGAGAGAGAGAGAGAGAGAGAGAGAGAGAGAGAGAGAGAGAGAGAGAGAGAGAGAGAGAGTGAGAGAGAGAGAGAGAGAACACAGACTATGTTAATGGTAATAGAGGGCATTAGAGGAAAGTGAGGGTGAGAGAGAGAACACAGACTATGGTAATGGTATAGAGGGCAGTTAGAGAAAGAGAGGATGAGAGAGAGAGAAGAGAGAGTGAGGAGAGAGAGAAGATGAGAGAGAGAGAGAGAGAGAGAGTGAGAGAGAGGAGTAGAGATGAGAACACAGGACTATGGTAATGGTAATAGAGGGCATTAGAGAAAGAGAGGGGTGAGAGAGAGAACACAGACTATGGTAATGGTAATAGAGGGCATTAGAGAAAGAGAGGATGAGAGAGAGAGAGAGAGAGAGAGAAGAGAGAGGAGAGAGAGAGAGAGAGAGAGAGAGAGGTGAGTGAAGAGAGAGAGAGAGAGAGACACAGACTATGGTAATGGTAATAGAGGGCATTAGAGAAAGAGAGGGTGATGAGAGAGAACACAAGACTATGGTAATGGTAATAGAGGGCATTAGAGAAAGAGAGAGAGGAGAGAGAGAGAGAGAGGAAGAGAGAGAGAGAGAGAGAGAGAGAGAGAGAGAGAGAGAGAGATGAGAGAGAGAGAAGAGAACACAGACTATGGTATTGGTAATAGAGGGCATTAGAGAAAGAGAGGGTGAGAAGAGAGAGAGAACCGCAGACTGTGGTAATGATAATAGAGGGCATTAGAGAAAGAGAGGGTGAGAGAGAACACAGACTGTTGGTAATGGTAATTGAGGGTATTAGAGAAAGAGAGGGTGAGAGAGAGAACACAGGACTATGGTAATTGGTAATTGAGGGTATTAGAGAAAGAGAGAGAGAGAGAGGAGAACACAGACTATGTTAATGGTAATAGAGGGCATTAGAGAAAGAGAGGGTGAGAGAG